>NW_026606934.1:682500-695000 GCF_029890125.1 Rhinichthys klamathensis goyatoka
CCAGAATACACACACACACACACACACACACACACACACACACACCAGACACACGTCAGCGGCGGCACTGAACGCGGATCCACAACAGAACCAGAATACACACACACACACACACACACACCAGACACACGTCAGCGGTGGCACTGAACGCGGATCCACAACAGAACCAGAATACACACACACACACACACACACACCAGACACACGTCAGCGGCGGCACTGAACGCGGATCCACAACAGAACCGGAAGACAACACAATGCTGAATAAAGTCGTAGTTTTTGTTATTTTTGGACCAAAATGTATTTTCGATGCTTCAACACACTCTAACTAACCCACTGATGTCACATGGACTACTTTGATGATGTCTTTATTTCCTTTCTGGACAAGGACAGTATACCGGACATACATTTAGAATGGAGGGACAGAAAGCTCTCGGACTAAATCTAAAATATCTTAAACTGTGTCCCGAAGATGAACGGAGGTCTGACGGGCTTGGGACGACATTTCATTTTTGGGTGAACTAACCCTTTAAGCAATAATCTGCTCCTGTAATCATAATTGTGTGAAAAGGAATCATACAGAGAATTGTATGTATAGGTACGGTCGGCAAAAATGCGTTCCAGGTTAGTGGCAAATTGTTGAAAGATACTATAGTTTTGTTTGGGGCGTTTAGCAGCATGCACACTAGATATCCGCTGTGAAATGTCAAGCACACATTCAGAGAGGGGGAATAACAATACATCAATAAACAAATAAGCAGGTGAAACTACCAGAGGTCTCTCAGCAGCTCATAAGACCTAAGATACACTCCAGACTGGTTTTGTCTGCACGTATTTTAACATAATATGAACAACATGAAAGAGAATTCATTATGAAATTACTGTGCAGCATAAGAAACAGTCTAAGCAAACATCTCTGGTATTTTGAGAATGGAAAAGAACAATCATATCTGCGTTTATTTTGCAGTAAAAGTGCAATAATATTCTGAATAATTGTTTACACTATTAAGCATTTAAGTTTTTTTTTTTTTTTTGGAGGGGGTTTGGAATAAAAGCTATTTACCGTGACTGCCAAAGTAGGACGATTTTTTATTTATCTTTTTACCAACCAATCGGATTTTAGGTTTATGACTGGAGTTATTTACTGTAATAGTTAAGACTATATTTGACAGGTAAACTAGTCCAGGTCCATCCAGGAACAAACATACTTGCCAAAGCAATATATATATTTGCCTATTGCTTTTCTTGCTCCATTTGCCAAACGCTATATCCATTTGCCAAGATATCTTACCTTGAGGCAATCATGATGACACTGTGTGTTTACTGTATGTTTACTGAAGACCTGCTGTTAGTGCAATATGGAAAATAAATGTACATGTGGTGAAGGCGGCCAAGTTACGATCGGCTCAGCACGAGCAGCTCATCATATCTGGATCCTGAACGCTGCAGAAAACCCTTCGTGGTGGACGAAACCGAGCCGGAGAGAACGAGAGATAAT
This sequence comes from Rhinichthys klamathensis goyatoka, assembly GCF_029890125.1. Taxonomy (NCBI): domain Eukaryota; kingdom Metazoa; phylum Chordata; class Actinopteri; order Cypriniformes; family Leuciscidae; genus Rhinichthys; species Rhinichthys klamathensis. Next base: position 683,999 of record NW_026606934.1, read on the forward strand.
GCCCGTCTATTCAGGCCTGTTGTGTTTCATGAGCTCCACCTCCATCTTTACCTTCAAACACTATCTCACATAACAAGAGGAGCCTCAGCGGGAATCTCTCAAAAACACAATAAGAGAATAAACAGCAAACACTCCCAGCACTTTATAAACACCGAAGCGGGGAGAATAAGACGTGCAAACACATAAATGCAGGCGGGCCGTGACAACAAACATGATATTTTCCAGTCGAGGAAATACAGAAGGTCTTTGATTTTTCCAATTAGTAAATTAATTCAACAGTCGTGTTTTCATTTTCCGTAATTATTTGATGACTCCGGCTGGATTCAGCTGCATGTAAACACATTCGTCACATCTGGAAAGAAGCAGCTTTACTGTCAGCTTCGTTTGAGTTTTTGACACCTACAATATTCAATAACAACCCCTTTGATTCTGAAAGACTCAGTAGGATTAATTAATTTAAAAGTCTAGGTATTAAGCCAATAAAGCTATGAGAAAAATAATTGTAACTCCTGATTTCTGTTGAAACAAATGAAGAATCAAGGTCTTAAATAAATAAACATTTATCTTTAAAAAACAAATGTAGTATATATATCTATCTATATATATATATATATATATATATATATATATAATTAAATAAATTAATAATGTAATAAATAATTAATTTTAAATTATCATAATATTAGTAATAAAAATAACAATAAGTGTCCAGTCACATTTTTTTAAAATCTTGAATGACAAATGGATAAAGCATTTTATAGGCATATATATATATATACACACTACATTTATTTTTTAAAGATAAATGTTTATTTACTTAAAATTTGATAAATTATATATAGATAGATAGATAGATAGATAGATAGAGAGAGAGAGAGAGAGAGAGAGAGAGAGAGAGAGAGAGAGAGAGAGAGAGAGAGAGAGAGAGAGAGAGAGAGAGAGAGAGAGAGAGAGAGAGAGAGAGAGAGAGAGAGAGAGAGAGAGAGAGAGAGAGAGAGAGAGAGAGAGAGAGAGAGAGAGAGAGAGAGAGAGAGAGAGAGAGAGAGTGCTTTATCCATTTGTCATTCAAGATTTTTTTTTACATATATAACTGTAATCTATTGTCTGAAACTCAGGATAGCCAAATGTTGCTTTTATCCCCAAGATTTAATATGAAATGAAACGACCCAAAAGCATCAGGTTGTGTGTGCTGATTGAGCGCAGTGTGTGTCGGCTCTGCTCTCAGTCAGTTCAGTGAACCAGAAGATGAGCAGAAGAAATGTGCAGTGCTGAGCGTGAGCGCACAACAGCGCCGACACACACACCGGCCACAACACAACCACCGACACACTCCGGCCACAACACAACCACCGACACCCGCCTCACAAAAACAGCAGCACAATGTATGAAATGGCAAACACACATCTTCACTTACACACCACACACCTCTCTCTGTTTCGGGGAATGTCTGATGGATGATGTGCGCTGTGATGGCTGGAAAGGAAAATCACCCAGAAAGGAAAACACACAATAATCAGCAGTTTTATGAAAACACAGTCTATGAAGCCTCTATGCAAAATTCATTATTAAAGGTATTCTTAATGGATTCAAAATGCGTTTTCAATAACTCTAACCACAGTTATAATAGCCTACATTATATTTATTTCCTATTGTTTGAATAATATATTGAAACAATTGACTTTAACTTCTAATATTATATTATGTATTATCTTTAAAACTCTGGTCTTCGGGCAATTTAGAATTTTTTAAATATTTTACTTCATTGAAATGGTAAGAAAGTTTTGTGGCACTTGCTAAAAAAAAACTTTAAAAAAAACTAAATGTTCTTTAAAAACAGTCACATTTGTGATCTTGGTCAAAAATGGCCTTATGTAATGAGTTGGAAAAATGAAAAATATACAAAATATAGAGCCATTTTTTTTTTATGTACAATTAACAAATCAGCAATGATAAAGTAGTCATTGATAATGTCTAAATATATATCCAAATGAAAAACCTTAGAAAAGTAAGTACACTCTGAAAAATGCTGGGTTGTTTTAACCCAAGTTTGGGTCAAATATGGACAAACCCAGCCGTTGGGTTCAATTTTTAATTTGCATTTTTAATCCAACGTTTGGGTTTGTCCATGTTTGACCCAAACTTGGGTTAAAACAACCCAGCATTTTTTAGAGTGTAATTATGTCTGAAAATTCTTGTATAATCGTTTAGGGAACACACTCCTTCCTTGCATTGGAGTTTAAATCACCCAGCTCAATTTTTCACTTAAATGTATGTTTTTCTAATATTTGTATTTTATTTATATACAGTAGAAACAAACGGTGTAGCTCAAACAGGAGAGCGCTGGCGCTTGCAACGCTAAGGTAATGGGTTCGATTCCCAGAGAAAGCAAGAACTGATAACAATGTAAACGTGTACCTTGAATTGGATAAAAGCGTTTGCCAAAATGCATAAATGTAATGTAAATGTAAATGTATAATTTAGAGGTGAATATAATCTAGTACCATGAAGTCCCCTAAAAATACAAAAAATATATTATTGAAACAAAACAGTACGAATGCATTAAAAAAAATGCTATGCTTATTGTGTTCGTCCGGTTTTGACCAATGAGATCAGTGAGGTATACTAATACTAATCTATCTGACACCTTATACTAATGTTAAAGGTGTCAAATAAACTTGGTTAAGTAACATATTTATATTTATTAACAATGATGTGCTATGAGACACTATGAATACCTTCCTAATACATTGCATATAAGGCTTCATGGAAACTGATTTCTCCCTGTTTGGAGATCAATCATCAAGAGACACAGATTTGAGAGAGGACACCTTAAACCCTTTCTCTGATCGTGTGCAAACACTGAATATTTGCAGAGCTGAGGGTGAATTTAAAGGCAGATGATGAAGAAACCGCATGCAAACACTCTCTCGGCTCGAAGCCTGTCATGCGGTGTGAGATGTAATGGTGGTCCGATATAATAACCTCCTTCAGGACGCCTGTATCAGCTTCATTTCATGCTGGATAACCAGCGCCGTCGCGCCACCACACCTGAGGTTCTCCCTCGCTCTCTCGCTGAACGCTGAAGCCCTTTACTCACGCTTATCAGCTCTGAGGACACTTCAGGACCTCAAACTACATATTAAATCAATGTTTTTATGCATTTTCTATGAGTTTGCAATTTATGTAACCCTGCTACCAAAATTTGGGACGCATTTATATACAGGTGAAACTCGAAAAATTAGAATATCGTGCTTTTATTTCAGTAATTCACCTTAAAAGGTGAAACTAATATAGACTCCTTACATGCAAAGTGAGATATTTCAAGCCTTTATTTGTTATGATGTTGATGAGTATGGCTTACAGTTTATGAAAAGCTTTTCACGATATTCTAATTTTGAATTTGGGGTTTTCATAAGCTGTAAGCCATAATCATCACAATTATAACAAATAAATGCTTGAAATATCTCACTTTGCATGTAATGAGTCTTTATAATATATTAGTTTCACCTTTTAAGTTGAATTACTGAAATAAATTAACTTTTGCACGATATTCTAATTTTTTGAGTTTCACCTGTAATGTTTGAAAAACCTCAATAAATATAATAATCATCAAAGTAAAACAGACACAATTATTAAAAGCAAAACACTCTGTAGAAGCCATAGCTAATTTGGAATTAATGTTATTATTGGAAAAAAATTGAAGATTAAACATTATAAATAAATAAATACTTTAATTTATTTTATTTACTTATAATCATTTATTTTATTTTATACATAAATAAGTTAAATAAATACATAATACATTCATTTTATTTATTAACTTGTTCACTTATTTAAGTAACCATCATTTATTTAATGAATTAAATTATTCAAATAAAACAATTTATTATTTGTAGTATTGTTTCGATGTTTGTTTATACAGTTACTTGAACTCATAAATAAATAATTGCACTTTTATTTATTTATGGGGAAAAAAATGTTTCTAGTACCGCTTTTATGATAATAAATAAGTAAATAAATAAATAAATAATACATAAAAAATGTATTTACTTGTTCACTAACTGAAGTAACCATAATTAATTTAATGATATAAGCCTACATTATTTAAATAAATAAAAATATTTTAGTATTGTTTTGATGTTTGATATTAGTTACTTAAATACACCATGTACTTTTATTTATTTATTTATTTATGTAATAAAAAATATTAGTTTATTCTGGTATTGCTTTTATGATAGATAAAAAAACTTTAAAAAAATAAACACATAAATAAAAAAATAAATGCATTCACACAGGATTTTTTTTTTTTTTTTTACTGTGGGTAATAATTCCTGATAATCATGATATTCACAAAAGACCAGTATGAGTAATTTTAATCTTATGTGAAAATGGTTTATTGCAGTAGCTGAATACAATCATGAAATTATAAGCAATAATACCATTAACAATATTTACCCATTTCCTTGAATAAGCTTTATATTACATATATATATAAATGATGTATGTATTGGTGCTGTTCTCTGTAAACATGAAGACGGACGTGTGCAGATGTTGATAATGTCACAGAGCGCCTGCAGCGGTCAGAAGCCGGTTTATCAGACCGCACGTTCCACTCGTTCGCCATGTAATACTTTCACACTCGTTTAGCTCTGATAATTAGACTGTGTGGATTCTGCCTCAGGAATTACAGCTTTACAATGTTCTCTCTATACAGGGAGTTAATAAAATCCATGTTTTATGAGTCATTTGAACTACATTTCCTGAAAAAGCTATTAAGCTTAATGGGTGAAGAAGAATAGTTCAGTTTCTGCACGATTGGATATTCAGGAAAGCTGATAGAAGTCCGATATTATGCAATAATGCCACCAGATATCAGATATGTACAGATTGCATTTGTTTTAATTGTGATGATTATGGTTTACAGCTTATGAAAACCTTTTCACAATATTCTAATTTTGAATTTGGGGTTTTCATAAGCTATATAATCATCAACATTATAACAAATAAAGGCTTGAAATATCTCACTTTGCATGTAATGAGTCTATATTATATATTAGTTTCACCTTTTAAGTTGAATTACTGAAATAAATGAACTTTTGCACCATATTCTAATTTTTCGAGTTTCACCTGTATTTAATTCCATTCATTTTATTCCATGCATTTTAATATATAAAATTTATATTTCTTTTTTCTGTCTTTATTGTTACCCTAAATATCATCTAAAGCACTCTTGAACTCGGCGTGTGCTTTTCTCATGATGGTAAACCTCAAAAGTTACATCGTGATATTTCCATAAATAATGCATTAAGCGCCACTTGAGATAACTGTGTGTTCCTTCTGCGCTCTATTCATGGCAAAAAGCAATTTATGAAAAGAGACCCACCACCAGCACTTCTTAGCACACACTACATTAAAGAGACATAAGAGAAACAATAAAGTCTCAGAAGAGCCCAGAGAAAAACCTAAAAATAGTGAGCTTGTCTATAGAGAGCCTAAGCCCCTCCCCTTCCGGTCGACCACCATGGGACCTTATTTCGGAAAAATATTATATGGTAGTCTATGGCGAGAGACAATACATATTTTGATCTCGTTTGAATTGTGCCCTGAATTACACATATGATGTTGGTCAATTTAAAAGATACATTTTAAAGTCAAGACAGTCGCAGTTTGATGTAAAACTGTTGAGGTATAAGACTGTGAAAATACGTAATTACAAAGACTACAAACCCCAAAGGCGCACATTTTCTCTCAATGAATGAAGCTAACTTTACTGAAGCTAACCTTACTGAAGCTAACTTTACTGAAGCTAACCTTACTGAAGCTAACTTTACTGAAGCTAACTTTACTGAAGCTCACTTTACTGAAGCTCACTTTACTGAAGCTAACCTTACTGAAGCTCACTTTACTGAAGCTCACTTTACTGAAGCTCACTTTACTGAAGCTAACCTTGCTGAAGCTAACTTTACTGAAGCTAACCTTACTGAAGCTCACTTTACTGAAGCTAACTTAACTGAAGCTAACCTTACTGAAGCTCACCTTACTGAAGCTAACTTTACTGAAGCTAACCTTACTGAAGCTCACTTTACTGAAGCTCACTTTACTGAAGCTAACTTTACTGAAGCTAACTTTACTGAAGCTCACTTTACTGAAGCTAACCTTGCTGAAGCTAACTTTACTGAAGCTAACCTTACTGAAGCTCACTTTACTGAAGCTAACTTAACTGAAGCTAACCTTACTGAAGCTCACTTTACTGAAGCTAACTTTACTGAAGCTAACCTTACTGAAGCTCACTTTACTGAAGCTCACTTTACTGAAGCTAACTTTACTGAAGCTAACTTTACTGAAGCTCACTTTACTGAAGCTCACTTTACTGAAGCTAACCTTACTGAAGCTAACTTTACTGAAGCTAACCTTACTGAAGCTAACTTTACTGAAGCTCACTTTACTGAAGCTCACTTTACTGAAGCTCACTTTACTGAAGCTAACCTTACTGAAGCTAACTTTACTGAAGCTAACCTTACTGAAGCTAACTTTACTGAAGCTAACTTTACTGAAGCTCACTTTACTGAAGCTCACTTTACTGAAACTCACTTTACTGAAGCTAACTTTACTGAAGCTAACTTTACTGAAGCTCACTTTACTGAAGCTCACTTTACTGAAGCTAACCTTGCTGAAGCTAACTTTACTGAAGCTAACCTTACTGAAGCTCACTTTACTGAAGCTAACTTAACTGAAGCTCACTTTACCGAAGCTAACTTTACCGAAGCTAACTTTACCGAAGCTCACTTTACTGAAGCTCACTTTACTGAAGCTAACTTTACTGAAGCTCACTTTACTGAAGCTCACTTTACTGAAGCTCACTTTACTGAAGCTCACTTTACTGAAGCTAACTTTACCGAAGCTAACTTTACTGAAGCTATCTTTACTGAAGCTAACTTTACTGAAGCTATCTTTACTGAAGCTCACTTTACTGAAGCTAACTTTACTGAAGCTCACTTTACCGAAGCTAACTTTACCGAAGCTAACTTTACTGAACCTCACTTTACTGAACCTCACTTTACTGAAGCTAACTTTACTGATGCTCACTTTACTGAAGCTAACTTTACTGAAGCTCACTTTACTGAACCTCACTTTACTGAAGCTAACTTTACTGAAGCTCACTTTACTGAAGCTCACTTTACTGAAGCTCACTTTACCGAAGCTCACTTTACTGAAGCTCACTTTACCGAAGCTAACTTTACTGAAGCTCACTTTACTGAAGCTATCTTTACTGAAGCTCACTTTACTGAAGCTCACTTTACTGAAGCTATCTTTACTGAAGCTCACTTTACTGAAGCTATCTTTACTGAAGCTCACTTTACTGAAGCTAACTTTACTGAAGCTATCTTTACTGAAGCTCACTTTACTGAAGCTATCTTTACTGAAACTCACTTTACTGAAGCTATCTTTACTGAAGCTAACTTTACTGAAGCTCACTTTACTGAAGCTCACTTTACTGAAGCTATCTTTACTGAAGCTCACTTTACTGAAGCTCACTTTACTGAAGCTCACTTTACTGAAGCTAACTTTACCGAAGCTAACTTTACCGAAGCTAACTTTACCGAAGCTAACTTTACCGAAGCTAACTTTACTGAAGCTCACTTTACCGAAGCTAACTTTACTGAACCTCACTTTACTGAACCTCACTTTACTGAAGCTCACTTTACTGAAGCTCACTTTACTGAAGCTCACTTTACTGAAGCTCACTTTACTGAAGCTCACTTTACTGAAGCTGACTTTACTGAAGCTAACTTTACTGAAGCTAACTTTACTGAAGCTCACTTTACTGAAGCTCACTTTACTGAAGCTCACTTTACTGAAGCTATCTTTACTGAAGCTCACTTTACTGAAGCTATCTTTACTGAAGCTCACTTTACTGAAGCTAACTTTACTGAAGCTATCTTTACTGAAGCTCACTTTACTGAAGCTATCTTTACTGAAACTCACTTTACTGAAGCTATCTTTACTGAAGCTCACTTTACTGAAGCTCACTTTACTGAAGCTCACTTTACTGAAGCTATCTTTACTGAAGCTCACTTTACTGAAGCTCACTTTACTGAAGCTCACTTTACTGAAGCTAACTTTACCGAAGCTAACTTTACTGAAGCTAACTTTACCGAAGCTAACTTTACTGAAGCTCACTTTACCGAAGCTAACTTTACTGAACCTCACTTTACTGAACCTCACTTTACTGAAGCTCACTTTACTGAAGCTCACTTTACTGAAGCTCACTTTACTGAAGCTCACTTTACTGAAGCTCACTTTACTGAACCTCACTTTACCGAAGCGAACTTTACTGAAGCTAACTTTACTGAAGCTCACTTTACCGAAGCTAACTTTACTGAAGCTCACTTTACCGAAGCTAACTTTACTGAAGCTCACTTTACTGAGGCTCACTTTACTGAACCTCACTTTACTGAAGCTCACTTTACTGAAGCTCACTTTACTGAAGCTCACTTTACTGAAGCTCACTTTACTGAAGCTCACTTTACCGAAGCTAACTTTACTGAAGCTCACTTTACCGAAGCTAACTTTACTGAAGCTCACTTTACCGAAGCTAACTTTACTGAACCTCACTTTACTGAACCTCACTTTACTGAAGCTCACTTTACTGAAGCTAACCTTACTGAAGCTCACTTTACTGAAGCTCACTTTACTGAAGCTCACTTTACTGAAGCTCACTTTACTGAAGCTCACTTTACTGAAGCTCACTTTACTGAAGCTCACTTTACTGAACCTCACTTTACTGAAGCTAACTTTACTGAAGCTAACTTTACTGAACCTCACTTTACTGAAGCTAACTTTACTGAAGCTAACTTTACTGAAGCTAACTTTACTGAAGCTCACTTTACTGATGCTCACTTTACTGAAGCACACTTTACCGAAGCTAACTTTACTGAACCTCACTTTACTGAACCTCACTTTACTGAACCTCACTTTACTGAAGCTAACTTTACTGAAGCTCACTTTACTGAAGCTCACTTTACTGAAGCTCACTTTACTGAAGCTCACTTTACTGAAGCTAACTTTACTGAAACTAACTTTACTGAAGCTCACTTTACTGAAACTAACTTTACTGAAGCTCACTTTACTGAAGCTCACTTTACTGAAGCTAACGTCTGTCATTGTTTCTATAGTCTTGCGTTATAATCGTAACGTTACGCCGTCATCGAGTGTTTTGTACCAGACTGCACACACACGAGCAGCGGATCTCGCTCGTTGTTTCGCTTTCCGGGAGATGTAGTTCATTGAGCGATTTTCACATAAAACTAAATGTTACTCTTCTGTTTTATGACAAACTGCGACTTTCTTGACTTTCAGAATGATCTTTTAAATTGACAAACATCACATGTGTCATTCAGGGCACAGTTCAGGCGGAATAAAAAGAAAAGTTGTCTCTCGCCATTGACATTTTTTCCGAAAGAAGGTCCCGTGAGCCGGAAGCGGAGGGGCGGGGCTTAGGCTCTCTATTACAAAACGATCCAGGAATGTGATCCAGGAGAGCGTAAGGAAAGCCAACAGGAACCCCGGAGAGAGCCATCATACAGCTGACACACATCTAACGGTGTGAGAGAAGAGAGTGGGATGGTGAAGAAGAGCTTGCCTGTGTGAACTCCTGCTCTACCTATCCTGATGGACATCTGCTCTTCCTCATCCTCCTCTTCCTCACACAGCCCAGCCAGAGAGCTCTTTTTCTTCTTCTTCTTATCGCCCAGTTTACCATCAGACGGCAGCGCCAGAGCCATATGAGGGTCCGACACGATACCCTGCAAAAAATGAGGTGGACAGATATAAACACGTTCCAAATGGCATTGAATTATGAACTATTGAATGAGATCTCATCTTTAATAATAAAAATGTCCATATCTGACATGCTGCATCAGTGGCTTTGAAAAGCCTTGCACTGTGTTTTTGATTTTCAAGGCATAGTGACACGATTTGTCTAGATGTCAACCAAGAAAATATCTCCCTACGCAAACACAGAACGCCAATGGAGTTACAGTCACAGATATCGACCTATATATATATATATATATTAGTCTTTAGAAAAAGATTAGCTTTTGAAAACAGAAGCACAGTGAAATTGCAGACATCTATTTCAGAGCTGCCATTAATAAAGAACCTCAGGCTGTTGCATTCGCTGTGAATAAGTAAAGGCATAGAGAGAGATGTGACATTAAGAAGTCAACACGGGGGAAAATCTATTGCAAAACAAAAACATACAAGCCGCCAGCCTGAAACTGAGCTGAATAATGGATGACACACTAAGAAATGTTTACCATTTCTCTACATTTTAATATGACAATCAAATAAATGATATATAAATCACACTGTACGACTGACTGACCATTAAAAACAAAGAAAATGCCGCCTAATTCTACACTGCAAACTATTTAAATTCATATCTTAGCTAAACTTTCCTGTATTCATGTGACTGCATAAACCTCATCTCAAAGCAAACGCTTTAATAATGTCATCTTCTGTTCACTCTGATGTATGTGGCATAACTTTATGAGTTATGAGCAGATGTGAGCATAACTGCAGACAAAACAAACACTTCTGTTCTGAAACTGCACATCGCGTATCTTCCATTATAGACATTGTTTCTTATATTGATTATTTGCTCTTTATGGGTTAAGAGTCAAAATCAACGCAGCTTTAATTACGTAGCGGTGATAATATAACCTTATAGAATGCATACACTTTTATTATACACTATTGTTATTATTATTATGAACTGTTTGTTACTATTTAATGTAAAACATATATACCTTTTTTGTGCAATCTCCTGCTTTCCATTATCTCATATGCATTTTTCCTGTCAATATGGGTTAACACGATCAGATGTGAAGATAATATTCACTTTATTATAAACACTGGCAATGAATGAATGAATGTAATCTTGAATGAATGAATGAATGAAATCTTGAATGAATGAATGAATGAATGAAATCTTGAATGA